>NC_056610.1:26898635-26924479 GCF_018340385.1 Cyprinus carpio
TATTATTTCAATTTTAAAGAGAGTGTGGTAGGGATTTAGCTAGTTACCACTATCTCAGTAGTATTTTTATTTTTTTACCTTACTCATTAACCTATTATAAGTTACTTAAAGGAGACCTATTATGCTCCTTTTTACAACATGTAATATAAGTCCCAGGTGTCCCCAGAATGTGTCTGTGAAGTTTCAGCTCAAAATACCCCACAGATAATTAATTATACCTATTTTAAGTAGAAGCAGAAACACATTGTTTTTGTGCATGTCTCTTTAAATGCAATAGCTAAGCTCGATTCACCCGAGCACTAAACAGCGCCCTTCTGAGGTCCAGTGTGAAGCAGCTTCTATTCACTGAAGAACAGCAAATTGACCTCCAGTTACTATTAACAATTTAAAAAGTAATAAAAAGTGAAAGTTATCGTGACCTCAATACAGCAACAGTACCGTGGTGACTAACTCCGGACGTCAGACTTCCTGCTGTCGCACTACTGGCTCTGTATTCCAATTTAAGCACCTCCAAAGTACCCGCGCAAGCAGTGAACACACACACCGGCGTGAACACACACCTCGGAGCAGTAGGCAGGCCCTTTATGCTCTTTCGTGTGCCGTGCCTCGTCCAGGACAGCCTTTGGGGTTTGGTGGCCTGATTGACTCAAGGGCACCTCAGCGCTCGGTATTTGCTGGCCCCGAGGTTCCGTTGCGAACGAAATTGCACGCCCCACATGTATAGACGTTCGAAAGGTCACCTACATGTCTAACCATCGCATACACGACGTGTCCCACAATGTTACAAGCCTGAAGCCAGAAACAGTATTGACAAACAGGAGAAATACTGTGTGGCAAACGATAGTCCAAAAAGCTGCTTTCAGTCTACAAAACATTGTTCGTGTCTATCATTTACCATGGATTTACTGTGTGTTAATACGTAAAAGTGCACAGTGGTATAGTGGGACAGGGAATTGTTATACTATCATCATATCAAATTTATTATTTTTTTTAACAATTAATGTCATGACATGTTCTATATGTATTAAAGGTGTCTGAAGTAATATATTTGTTAAGTTTTAGCATTTTGTGCATTTCGTCGATACTAAATACAGATTTAGTTGTCAACAGAAATGCCCATACTAGATGCCAAATTTTAGAAACCAAATAGTTATATTTTTTACCATGGTATTGAGGGTGATGTCTGTGTGGTTTTGACTTGCGACGAGTTTTGATCATGATTCTGAAATATATGGGTCCATTTAAATGCATACAGTCAACAATAATTACAATTTAACCTATACCATAACAGGTTGTTACATTTTCTACAGATGGTTACTGTTTCTGATAATGAACATAAACTTTTAAGCGAATCTGCATCCTAATACTCAAGATACTACTACTGTCAACTCACAATGACTGTCATTGCATTATATTGTAATTGGTTGATATGAATCAAAAAAAAATGGTAGCATAGTAAATTGTTTTCGGCCATACTTCATTCAGTCCTAGCACAAAGCGGTGATAACTGAGGCTTTTAGAGATAGCCAATCAAATTTTCAGATTTTTCCTTTATAGATTTCTACGAGAAAACGGTTATTCATCTCTCTCTCGTCTCTTTCCTCTCTCTTTCTCTCTCTCTCTCTCTTTCATGTGTGTGTGTGTGTGTATATATATATATATATATATAGGTATATATAATATGATATATATATCTATATATATATACACACACACAGGGACACAGAGATGTATGCGTGTAATAATGATATATAATTCTTACATCTGTGTGTGTGTAAAATTATAATGTTTTTGCTATTTAGTGATTACAATGCTTTTTTTTTTTTTTTAATTGAGTAATACGTTGAAAAAAATAATTTATTTACTACTTTCAACTACTACTATCAAAACAGCGTTTTGTATTTCTCCAGCTACCACAAACACTGAACCGAACGCACAAGATTGAGGATATCATGAGCAGTGAAGGAAAACAATTCTTCCTTCAAATCCAACCAGAGGAAGACATCTCAGGAAAACAGGATTGATATGCAAACACTGATTCAGATGTGCCTTGATTCCCTCTATTTTCCACATACGCCTCTGAGAGATACACCTTTCAGATACAGTAGGTGCAACACACAAACTGTGCAATACTGAGTTATTTGAGACCTCAACTCTAGCCAAAATACCCACTAGATGATCAACACACAAATGTTTTCATATCATCAAGGACACATAAAAAACTCAGTGGTATAATTTAGCAAATGCATTTCCCCCCCTTTTTACTGCAGTATAAAACAGCAAACAAACGATTGCATCACAATAAACTGATTAAGAATTAATGACTCTGGAAATGAATCTCATCCAATTATATTTCTCCATTTGCTCCATTTGCTTTCTAATAACACTTGCAAAATCATTGATCTGGATTGTTTATTTGGTTCTCTTTACAGGGGGTCCTTAGAGACTTTCTAGGAAGGAAGGAAAGGATCTTGTTTGCGGCAAAAAGGCTGTTTTACACATAACTGGAAATGTGCTTGTGTGACTAACGGTCTACAAATCTGTAAATAAAACCATAGCTGCAGTACAGACACTCTGTGTCAGCGAAGAGAATGCCTGGCTGCTGTTCACACGCGGACTGGTGTGCGGGTGGAGAGGAGGCCTGCCTTCCTCACATCCCCTGCCAGGTTTGTGTCTGTAAGCCTGCTGCCTCTCGTTCTCGGCGTGCCTGCCCACAAACATTTCTCCATTTCATTTTATCCCCTCACCATCTCGCTCTCTCCCTCCCACACAGCAGGCTCAGTTTTATTCTGGCCACCCATTGGGGGCGCTCTGGCAGCTCAACCTTGAACTTTAACACTGGAATCTGCTTGCGTCTCAAAAGTCTTTGGCGTTGTTGTTCGGAGACACTCGCCCCTGACAAAACTATCAAAGTAAAAGCCTTTTATCACCCTTTTATCACCCCTTGAAGATTAAGGCAGCCATGTTGTCTTTTTTATTATGGTGCGACAGACGCGTCTAGGTGCCCAGGGCTTGACTTTACGAGCTAAGCGGTGCACTTGTAACTCCCCGGACGTGTCCCTAAACAAATTATAATTACAGAGTGGCGGCGACGGACTTCATAAGATGCCATGGCGAATAAGCGGTCACTGAGCGAAACCAATAGCATTGTGGCCACCTGAATTGAAGGGGGATGGACCTCTGGAACACAGATTTAGAGCTCTGCACCCAACTGAAGTAATAACTCTCACATCAAAGGCCGAAGAAAACAAGTGTCTCTCTGGTCCCCTAAGCCGGTATATACCAACAATGCATCATTTGTGACAGCCAATCAGAAGTCGTTGTTTCTTCGAGGGAGCACCCCTTGCGCCGTTCCCCAAGTTGTGTCACTGTTGTCACTGTGCATTGCGAGAATAATTAGTTGGTGATTAAACCAGGACTCGTTGCTCACTGTGTTTGTATAACAACTCATCTTCCTGTCTGGTCTGTCAGGACAAAATGGTAAACATACATTTTTGCGAGAGAAATTAAATAATTTCAGGTGAAATGAAAGACTGCTTACTGAATTCTTTAATTCTGTACATCCTATTTTGAATACGTACACACTATTTCTCTCTCCCCAACACTCAGTACTTGCAGTCAGATGATAAAAGATGAAAAAGCACAATGCAGTTGACAAGTTATGGGCAACAACAAGTTAATGAGAGAAAGGGAGAAGCTGTGCAATTCATCATTTATCACTACAGAGAATACACTCCCTCCCTCTCTATCACACTCCTAAATTTACTTTCTCTCGTATCTCTTTCTCACTCTAATAAAAGATGGGGTAATAATAATAATAATAATAATAATAATAATAATAGTATATAATATATAATATATATATATATATAATATATATATATATAATTTATTTATACAAATGGTGATGAAGACTTTCTACAGAAGACCTAAATATTATTATGACCTTGATAGCAACTTTTTAATAACTTTATGTAATTGTTAATTAATGTAAACAAAGCCCATTATAGGTTATACGATTAGAATCGATCTAAGAGGAGACTGTGCATTGCGTTATCTTGAACATTCTGATGTATTGGTCCTTCTACTGTCTTGGCTAAAGCTTAAAGAGAAATGAGAAATGTTATCTGATATGCTCTCCAGCACATTGATACAAAAACAGTACACTGCAATCAATCAAGACTTTTTTGCAAAAAAAAAAATAATAATAATTTGGCATGAATTTACAACTAATTCCAAATGCTCATAAATAAAATTTAACTTGGTACTAACACAGTAACCTCAGATAGAAAACAGTCTCTTTGAATAAGTCTCTACACCACTGCTGGTATAACCCAGCATACAGCAGAGGGCACTTGGGAAGAGTCTCATAATAAAAGCTGACAAGACAGGGTTCCTGACTTCAACCTCAGACACGCGAATAAGTCCAACCAGTAAGAGCCCCACTGGCTTCAATAAGCCCTAGAGTCAAGCTCCCGTCTGTCACCCCAGAAACAAATACCTAATGGTGCCTGCCAAGTGGACTCCAGTAAGCAGAGATAAAGTCCAATTAATTTCCATCACACTGTCCCTAAAAGCATAATCACAGAGAGCCTGTCTGGTTTTACATTAATTTTTTCTTTCAGTAAGTCAAACATACACTATGCTTACTATGATTCACATGTGGTTTCTGATCATATTAGCAACTCCTACTTATCAGCGAATGTTAGTTTGAGGTGTAAGACCATTAGACTGAAAATCCATACTCGATTTGCTTGATTGTGATCACAGCAGCTCTCATCCATTCATTGCATTTGTCCTTTGTGAGGCCCAAGCAGTGCGCAAAATGTGTTTATCTTTACCCAGTGGTGCAGCAAAATAAGAGAAGACTTTTCATCATTCCAGCGGAGGCCCCCAGTTGCTCAGTCTATGACCCACTGTCAGATCCATCTCTGTGATGTCCTTTTAGAGGCAGAAAAAAACATGACCTTTGTGTGGGAGCATCTTTATTTGTTAGCTGTCTTTCAATACCAACAAGAAAGGTCAGAGCAGATAGGTTTAAAGACACTGTCTACAGTTTATGGGCAGCACAGGCAGATGGTTTGAGAGGTGACTTAATCCTTGACCCTTATCAGAGTATTTGCTATAAATCTCATAACTGACTCTTTAGGAACTTGGTGAGGAGGGCCACAATTCTAAAAGTGACAATTCTTTCTAATCAATTGAAAGATTTCAAGTGAGAATGTGTATACTGTAATTTATGTCATTTTCTGTAAACAACTAATGCATTCTTGATGATTGTCAAAGGTTTCTAAAATAGTAGGTAATTTCAGAATTGGTGCCTGTATTGTTTTCTTAAGGACAAATTGTGTGTCACATATTAGAAAGGAACTAAAGAGTAATAACAACAGTTGTACCTTATGGGCATACAAAAACACAGATAAATACAACGTACAACCAGTACATTCCAATGCACACAGCAAAAAGGTCTTATATGAGCCTTTTTTTTTAGTGAATCGAAAACATACAGAATAACTGCAGTCAGTGCATTACGCCTATAAATATAATTTTGTTTTTTAATCGAAAACATACTGTGTAAGCAGCAGAGTCTGATTTTTATGACCAAATAAATCAGAACATGCAGTATAACTAGTGTAGTCCAAACTGCAGTCCAGTTGGATCTCTTAATGAATCATTCAAAAACATTTTTAAAACAGTAGCTATTAGAGACGGAGTAATTATCAGTAAGAACTGTAGTTCTCAAGGGCATGCAACAACAAAGTGGGTGCGATTCACAAGCAAATAACTCATATGAGCCTGTTCTTTTTGGTAAGTCAATACAAAGCATAATTAGTGTTGTCCAATTCACCTTTTATGAGCTGGATCTCTTTATGAATCATTCAGAAAGACTCAAGAGGCACTGGTCTCCTTCACTGTATGAACTCTTTTGGAGTGGTTATTGAATTAACCTTGCTGAGCCTAATAAACTGCAAGTTTTGTGGCCCTCCTACTGGAAAACAGGCTTCTGTCAAACAAGGATCATTGCAATGACATACATTTTTACATATAATTCTTCCAAATATGCTTTTATAAAACATGTATTCTACCAATAAGGTAATTATGTTGTGTTCTCGAAAAGAAAGAAGGGCCAAATGGGTTGTGGAACAAGATGAAGATGACAATCTTCATATTTAAGTGAACTGTCCTTTAAAACAGATAAGCAGCAAGCCTCATGTGACCTACTGTATAATCATATAGATTTAATGTCATGAACTTGCTTCCTGCATGTTAAATGTACCTTTAACCGTTACTGACATTCATTTCAAGGTTAGATCCATGACTGGAATCATCAAAGGAGATCTTTTATTCCACCGGGGAACAGTTGACGAGACAGGAAATCTGACTTCAGAGAAGATCGGCCAAGAAATGACGGCCCAATGAACCTGTCCTTTCAGTGTGTACAGGGCACGGCAGAAAGCTATTGTTCACAGAGGGGGGAAATTATAGAGATACTGATTGCGTGAATGGGCATTAAAATGGATTAAAGATAAGTAACAGGATTGATTCACTGTAAAAAAAAAACGTAATAATGATAAGAAGAAGAAGAAGAAGAAGAAGAAGAAGAAGAAGAAGAAGAAGAAATCTGTGACATTTATGATAAAATACCAGCAGCTGTGGTTGCCAGAACTTCACTGTTAAAAATATGGTAGCAACATTTTAGGTTTTACAGACTTTACCTCAGTTAAAATTAAAGTTATGTTAATAAACCTGCATATTGAAGTACTAATATCTGTTTTGAACCACTGTAATACTGATAACCACCAAAAACAAGTGGTGATAAGAAAGTCATATGATGAATCAAAGCTCATCACAAACTGCTGTTCCACAAGCTGAGAAAGGATATGCTAATATATTTATATATATAGAAGCTGCACAGTGTCATTCACACAAATGTTAAACAACATCATGGTAACACACATGATACTTAAATAATGCAATTAACATTAATTTAACAACATTAGATGTAAGATAAAAACTCTAATGTACACAACTGATGAGAAAAAAACTAAGAAGAAACAGCTATTTTAACGAAAAAACAAAATATGAAGTGTCATGCAGGGAATTCTAGGAGTGCCAATTTACCGTTTTTTTTTTTTTATACTGTAAATTATATAGTGACTTTTTCATTTTCACTTCCAAAAAACTTAATTTTAACAGCATTTTACTGTAAAATTACATTAAATGTAATTACATTTATTCACCATAGTATGGAAACTTACTGATAACCAATGAACAGGTTTTTACTGTAGCATTTTTATAGTATTTCACTGTTAAAGTCACAATCATTTTTTTACAGTGTGAACACAAGTTGCACCAGGTGAAAAATCGTTTGTGGTTCTTAATACTGCCCAAAGCCAAAAATAGCCCCGACGTCCTGGGGCTATTGTATCTTTTAGTCAGGCTACCAAAATGCATCATCACCTGGGCTATTTTGAAAAGTGATACAAAATTCCTTCATTGAGACACACTGATCACCCATTTGTTGGAGTAAAACCCCCGTAAAGGGATCATAGCTGATCCTTTGCACATGTTGTCAATGTAAACACTCAAGCGTTTTAAACCATTTCGAGGCGAAAGAGAATTCAATGTGCACACAGAGAGCCATGTTTCAGACAGCACGCAAAACACAGGAATTGTACATTTCACAAAATTCTCTCAAAATACCTGTCAAGGCAAAAAAAAAGTATCCCAAAAAACACAGTCGGTCTTATGCAAGTATAAACAGTAGAGAAATAATCATGTGTATCATTACATTGGATCTTGTGCAATCAGTCTTAAAGGGACAGAAGCTATAAAATTCTGCTTCTGTTTGTGTCAATAATGTTAATCAAACAACAAAACACAAATTTAATCTATATTTTGATTATATAGTGTACACTATGCAGTGCTATTTTTACAGTGCACTATGTAGTACACTGCAGTGCTGCTTAATTTCTCTATGCTTGTAATTTTATTTATTTGTTCATATTTTATGACTGGCAGTTCCATTGTCTTTAAAAATGTTTGCGTTAGTTAGTTATGCGACTAGTTTGTGAGGTGTATCGAAGTGTTCTTTACAGTTACCTAAGTGTTTTATGTATATATACTGGTAGTATGGTACTATATATATAGTACATATACAGTATATATACATAAAACACTTATGTATGTAAAGAACACTTCAATACACCTCAAAAACTAGTTGCAAATTATTATGCAAGTGATATATAAAATAGGATTTTGGTACAATAAAGAGTCAGATTTTTGTTTGTGTGTTTTTTTTACATCTTTTTAAATAACTGGTATCAATCTCAGACAGATTTGTTCAATAGTATTTTCCAGGTCTTCTTCGGTAAATAGAAACCCTACTTGAAGAGGTTGTTCCAAATTATTAAGCAAGTCACAATTCTCATAAAATATGGTGAGGAAGAAAGATCTTTCTGAAGATAAAAAGTATGAAAAAATCGCAATGTCTTGCAAAAGGCATCAAAACAAACAATATTTTGTGAAAAGCAAAATAGAGATTATTAAACTGTCAAAAGATTTGTGTGTGACTTAGAGCACAGAAGATCTTGGTCAGATAAAGATTTATTAAGGAAAGTTTCTGTCAAACAAATGAACTGTATTGTAATACCAGCTGTAAAAAGCCACTGCTGAGCAGCAGACAGCTGTTTGAGAGCTACTGGAGTCTCAAGACCTTCTCCATGCAGACTGACAGTTTCTTCATGTAATTCCAGACAGACTGAATGATGGTGAGATCAGATCTCTGTGTTAAGTTATACAGTCTATATTGACTTATTGATTTTTGGTGGTGAAAATACCAATGGCCTAAGAATTTGCACAGCAGTATCGTATATAATAAGCAATAAACAATATAAATTAATAAAATGCAATATAAATAAAACTATCTCAAATAAATATATGAAAAAACAAAATACATATTCATAATTTAAGGAGAAATCTCACAAATATCCTAAAATAGAGGTTTTATCATATACAGCTTATTCCAAAATATAGCCAAAGTACTTACACATACAGTCAAGACACACATCAAAATGACTCCTAAAATCTATTTAATCAGACCAGTTTGACTGCAACTCATGAGCGGTTTCTTCCTATGCCCTCATCTGCCATTGGTCATCAAACTGATAGTCCCGCTCCAAGATTATTGTACACTGAGCCAATGTTGGCTCAGTCATGGTGCGGTCATGACGCTCAAACAAAAAGAGCAATGACCGTGTCACAGAGCCATTGTAGTCGGGGACTCAGTTGGCCTACAAATGTCTTTAAGCATTCATAAATATTAAACTGGAGAAAGTGTTTTAACAGGAAAAAATACACACTTCAGCTTTAAATTGATTTTATGCAGGGTCTTCTGTTGCAGACAGGTAGATACCTCCACATTTTAAGAGCCTCTCCTCATTAATTTCCTTCAAGCCGACGGTCATTTAAACAAATAGAAAGGTCTAGTTTCCCACTGGGCCCACTAGCAGTTTAGTAGTCTCGTCATTAAGAAACGATTATGATTCTAATAACTCTTATGTATTTTAAGCTGGTTATAGAGGCAGAGGGCAATTAAAATTACCTCCACACCTCTTGTTAACTCTCAAATCGAAGGATCTCTGCACATGTAGAAAAGGAAGAATACTATACTGCGTTCCTCTCAATATAACATTTATAAAAAAAAAAAAAAAAAAAAAAAAAAAAAAGCCATCCTGACATTTACCTCATTACAAGTCATCCAGGGTAGGATACTTCCCAGAAATCAGGCAGTTGGAAACAGCGAAGCCACTTTGATTTGTACGAGTCCGTCTGAGACTAAAACTAAAAGACAATTCCAATCTGGAGATAATGTCATAAGCAGAAGCAGGAACAAACACTAAATTTACTTTTTAAGTTTCATCTTGTTTTGTGGGAGCTCCAGTGAAGGTTTTTTATCCCTATTGTTTTCCTCAGCTGCTTGGGTGGGAGAGGAAGTTAACAGCCAAGCCGCACTCGCACAGATGTAGGCATTCACTACATCTGTAGACAAAAAAAAAAAAAAAAAAAGGTCTTAAAAAACAATTCAGAAGCTTCTGAAATCAAAAAGTTCTGTGGCTGTGCTCAAACTTGTGGGAAGCATACAGGGTGTTTGGCACAGATTTACATTAGAGACATTCTGAGTTGCTGTCTTACCATTCAGAAGATTTGTTGTCAGCAATGTAGATTATTTATTTATTTATCTTATTGAACTTTGAATGATAGTGTGTATATGTGTGTGTTAAGTCAGTTAAATATATTAAATACATTAACATAATCTATTATGTATTCCTCAGGCTACCCTCAATTCTAAATTCTGCATGTGAACAACCCAGTCAGGGTGACAAGAATTAAATTTACTGTCCATAAAGTCTTTTTTCCAATTCCCAATTCCCAAGTACTTGCTTGGCTTAAGTCTCAACCTGGCCTTGGTATTTAGTGTTCATATCAAGGGAGATTATTACAATTTTTAAACTCTAAAATGTTTTAAGCCCCCAGTCAGGGTTATAGTAGTCTTGAGTGTGTTTTGACTGCAGCATAAAGCTTAAAAAGTTCAGATCATATTTTGCAGTTAAGCCCCTTTCAGCTCTAGAAGAGATGCTGTATTATTGTATTCCATGCAGTCTATCACAGGTCACTGGTGACTGACTGTCACAGGTGGGTTGCCAAATAAGCAATTTTATTTTATTTTTCACTATGTGAAAATGCATTCTGACAATGAATGAAGAGAAAAGATGGAATGTATTCAGAATGCCTAAAAAAAAGTTCTAAATGATAGAATAAAAACAACTCAATTAAATTAAATTATAAGTAATATTAAGACATATAAATATGAAATTACACATACAGCATACTGTGTATATAAATATTAGAACCTAAGAAAAGAGTGCTAGGTTAAAATTACTTCTATTGTATTTTTTTAATATGCCCATCAACGTCAGTGCTTTTTATGACAATATACCCAGAAGTTGGCTATAACACACACATATCTATATTCTGCTTTTCCCAACCGATCCAAGTATGAATCAGGGCAGAGTCCTAACTGGAAAGGAGAAAAAAAGAGGAGAAAATAAAAAGAGGGAGTTGCAAATAACAATATATATATAGATCTATATATATATATTATATATAACTGAATGTTTTACATCCAAACTCACCTCGTGGGATAGACAAGTTCTAGGCAAAAAAGAGGCAAGATAAGTGTGTCTATTTCACAAATGGTATCATCTATTATGTGACCTATTTTACAAAAGAAGTTTACTTGGCTGCAGATGGGCTCATAAATCTCTCTCGAGGCGATAGGTGTAAATTGTTATTAAATCCAGATCAGCTCTTAAACGAGTCAAGGCTCCTCTGTACCACGTTACAATAAGCTGCTGCTCACAAATGTACAAAAACTTGTAATAAAAATACTTAATCTCATCTCTCAAGTGCATGTTCCCAATCACACTCCACAGCAATCCATGAGAAAATGACATACTACAGACACCCTTTGAAGCGCCTATATCTGAAGAACAGAAAGAACTTAATTACTTAATGTCAGAAAGTACTTAAAGTAATTTGTTATATCTCAAGACCTCAGAACTTGCACTTGAGGACATTAATGAAACTCTACCTGCAGGTTGTGGCAGACCAGATGGCAAGCATCACCAATACCATTGAAGTAATGATCAGTCAGCTGTTCCGAAATGAAACAATCACCTTTCATGATAAAGCAACTTTAATCAGGCGCTGAGGTAAAACACAATAGTCTACACACACAAAATTAAATCGTACTCTCCTTGAGGAAAGAAATGTAAGATTATATGAGAAATTTTGCTCTCTTCACAGAATTCAAAGTATACCATAAATGCATACACATTAAAATAACAACTAAGTGGTTCAATTTGTGTATTTTTGGGTCAACTTGTTTTTTTTGTTTATATACTTGTTTCTTTATTTTTGACTCTGTCTGTGGTATATTCCTGCTGTTTTTCTTTATCATTTGTGTGGTCAGTCTGCCAGAGAGAGATTTTGTGCTGTGCACACTAAAGTACTGTGAAACTCCATGGGAGACCTCATTTAAACATTCAGTGAGAGCGACTAGTGCATTTCATTTCTGAAGCCAAAAACATCCACTTTTTTATTTCTTTTTTTCTTTTTCAATTTCAAAGAGGACAAGACAGGCACAAGTGCGGCAACTGACAGGCCTGACAAGCATTCATTTTAGTCTGCCAAACATAAGCTGCTAGACTCAATTCAAACTAGAAAACAGTTTGATCAAAGTCACTATAAAGCATGTCTTAGCCTCTCACTTAGCATATCACTTTATCACTAAACACACTCGATAAATAAAATAAATCAATAAACCTAGTCTATTGAAGGTGCATTCATATTTATTATTCATAATATACTATACCTGAGGTTTACCTGACTGATGGCAATTTGCAATATAAGAATGTCATCACAAGAAAACGAAAAAAAAAACAAAAAAAAAACAAAAAAAACAAAAACAAAGGAAATTGGTTTGGTTTAACAAGTGATTTTGTATCCTGCAAGCTTTTTTTGAAAACAAAGTAAATTTGCACTTAGCAGCAGTGGCTTTTGCTTGCAGATCAATAGTCACTGTCATTTTAAAAGGGAGAAAAGAAAAGGATCTTCTGGTGCATTGCTACTGAAGAAAGAAAATGCGTTTATGACTGCTTTACACTGGTGGAGTTCAGCTCTGAAACAATGCAGATTATCAAATTCTGTTTCAAAGATGCAATGTTACATACAGTAAAAGCTGTACTTAAAGAGATAGTTTAAAACAAAAAATCTGTAATCATTCACTCACCCTCATTGTCGTTTCAAACCATCATTACTTTTGTTTTTTCTGTGGAGCACAAAAGATGAATTTGAAGAGTCATTTGAATTTAATTTTTTATATACATACCACCAAATACCAATTTTTGAGTGAACCTCCCCTTTTTACTCTACTGAACCTGATTTCCTCCAACCAGTAAATGTGGAAATAAGGAATCATGGGTCTTAAATGTGGAGTCAGGTTCATAATTCTTTATCAGGTGACGAGCACAGGCTGACCTTTCCCAAGACGAATGTTAAAATCTGTTAGAGAGATGTGCAGTGGAATTATTCAAGAGGTGATTGAGGTTTGCCGTTTAGCTGACAGTGGGCGAAGTGGATTGCTTAAAATTTTCGGAGAATGCTTCGTCAGAACTTTTCCTGATCAGCCCATGCATTAGCAGTAGTTACGCAGGTGATTCCTTTGAAAAATTCCACAGAGTAGCTTGTCACTAAAAAAAGTACACAACTCCATTTGCTGTGTTCCTCAGCCTCCCTTGTCCTCAGAGGAGCAGTTTTCTGTAGAAATACATAACGGTTTTTCTTCAAGCAAAGCGCTGAATGTGCCCTACATTTCACAAAACGTTGCTGACCCAAACAGCTATTAAGTAGCAGAAGGTATATGAAGGTGTAGCTAACCATGCCTCCTCTGGGAAATAGAGTTTGGTCTTTTATCCCCCTCAACACCCACCCCACGCACACACCTAATGTGCCAGGCTACAGCAATGTGGAATGGAAAGAAAAATGGTTATCACTTGTGTGCATTAAAAAAACAAAAAAAAACACCTTATGGTATCCTAATATATATTATATATATTATTTTTTTTAAATGTGAACCATGCAAAATTATTGTAATTGTATGTATCTGTAAAGGTTTTAAATCATTGCCCTCTGCCTCAAGGAGGTATGTAGCTTGGTGGCTTTAAGAGTTCTCAAGGTCTAATGCAACGGGTAAACAAACAAAACAACAGAACGTTTTTATTTCAAATATGAGTTTGGCTAAATTACATATTCAAAAGCTCAGGGTGCCTTGAGTCCATTTTAAATGGAGTTCCAAAGCAATCAATATGTTTGTTACACGTCTGGAAGAACACATTTATGAAAAAAAAAAAGAAAAAAAAAGGCAGCGATCGTGTGCTACAGGCACTGCATCTTATAAGACTGGGACTGCTCATCTGAATTAAATGCCTATATTATAATTGGGAAAAAAAATGCTAATGGTAATAAAGGACTGCAAAAGGTAAAATGAGGATGACGAGTATTCCCTCAAAAAAGCTGCTGACACTACGCTCAGGATTTTTTGTTTAATTGTCTGTTACCAGCTTGGACATACAAGGATTCCTGATCTGATCACTGATTGTTTTGCAGAGGGTTTGTTAGAACACTTCCTGTCTTAAACACAAAATGCAAAATTCAGTAGTACATGAACTCTTGGCAGGATTAATTAAATAATACCTCTGCATTGTTGGCGATCACAATCTCTACATCTCTGCTTAAGCCAATTCAGTGGAAGATAGAGTCAAACTTTTGACACCAGGTATCAACCTAAGTCTATATTGTTTTCAGTTCCCCTTTCGATTTTAACACTTAGTAACATGGTATGTTCAAACCACAGGGTTCAACCTAGGTTAACGAATTATGTTTCAGCCAGAAACATTCTCTCAAGAAACACATACTCAACAAAACTGTTTACACACTCTCTCTAATGCTTTGTGATAGTAAGTGTTCAGATCAAATGTATTAACTTTTAGACGTTCATTTGCGAAGCGTGCTATTGTGAAAAATTAGTATTATGTTGATGCCTGTCCTGTCGCGATTAGTGGGGCATTTATTTTTTGAACCGCGTGTGCAGTGGCACAGATGAATGCATCTCGCACACAATGCTCCTTTTCTCCCTTCTGACTCACAATATCATGATGTAAATTGACTACAAGCGTGACTTCGTTTTCGATGAATAGTTCATCGTAACTTTAGACCCAAGATGCACCAACTCTGGTTAACACACTACCGAATTAAGGCTCTAGGCTCATAGTGTGGCTCTGTGTACAAAAGGGTTCATAGCAGAGTGAATAAAGGCAGAATTTGCGTAAAGGTCTGGTCCCTTTTTGTGGAAATAGGTCCCCTGCTGGCACCCATTGATTCGTCATGTTCAACATCCTCTGAAATGCATGTTTTCCTGTGATCTCATTCCACCGCTCTAAGCATTTATTTTCTCCTGTTCAATCAGGACTTATCTTAGCTTTGGGAGATGTTTCATCTTTGTGATGTTTTGGCACTCATAAATTTCACAAAACAAAGGTCATAGGGTGAGATCCATTTTAGCTTTCGTTTTGTTGGTGGTGATATAATATTTTGGCATGCCGGAGATGTGTATCATATACCAGGTTTAATAGCCTGCCACTGGGGTTTAATCGGAAAGGGGACCTGATGGTGTGATTTACTATTAGGGCGTGGATGTGTCGCTCTCAACTGGCTCCTATTGTCAGCCTTCAGGGTATACCTAAAAAATTTCTTCTGAATTGATAGATGTTTTATGCACACAGAGAATTCCACACTCTCTTGGCAATGCAGAAAAAAATCAGTAGCTTTCAAGGTTTAGCAATTTGAACTATATTTGAGGAAAAAAATAAAAACAATATCACAACATATTAGTTATAGATTCAATTATTATATTGGTCAGTGTTGTTCCAACACTAATGTTAAAAGGCCCCGAAATCAAATAGATTTTCTGTATTGTCTACTGTAATAAGACCGCTTGTTTCCAGAAATTGATATACTGATAGATTAAATAATTACCATCTGATTTTGTGAAACACTAGGAGTTCAGAGAACTGTATATTCTTCAATCAGAAAAAATAAATGAGGAGGAAAATAGCTAATTGAATTTCGCAGTGTTACATATTTAGCTTTATGCACTTTTCAGCAATTATGACTCTTAGAGTTAGAGTGTTTTAGTAAATGAAAATGAAGAGTACATTAAATGAAAATATTCTTCAGTCATCGTGTGCCCCTTGGAAGATTGCTGCTGCAACTATGATCCCGTTTGTGAACCACTGATATAGGGTGGCAATTTGAATAGTTTATTAGTAGACGACTCTTCTTGATGAACTACATAACCGAAGTGTAACTCACGACAAACACCATTGTAGCTGCTAGCATGTTTGTCCAAAAATATGGTAATGTCATGGTTTACTTTTTAAAAAAGGTAATCATGAGTAACTTACTCTTAGGATTGCTATTTTTTACTTACACTTTTATTAATTAATTATTTTATTAATTTATATATACTTTCTCTTTTTTTGGCGTCTCTGAATTGCGTGCTTTAACAATTATTTCCTGGCCGTGTTTTACTTTCAAAGCAAAAAAAAACAAAAAAAACAAAACAATGTAAATAAGTAATAATCAAAACTAAGATGACCTGTCAAACATATTTTCTGGGTTACTGACATTATGGCCACAATTTTTGCGATTGAGCTGAAATGACTAATGAATCCCAAAGCAATTTCTTTAATCAGTACAAACTTGCTACAGTTACATTGATATCCAAACTATTGTGGCAAAAATAAGTATTTTTTCTTCACTGAGCCAATTGTCGACTATATAAGTTCAGCTAGGAGACTAGTTTCTAATAAACTATAGCCCACAAAAGTTTTCTCCAACACTGATAAGCCTCTGCTCATCTTTTCCCATGCCCCCTTTGCAAATGTGCTATTAGAAACAGCAAAAACATTCATAAAACAATCCTGTTATAAAGACATTTTTGTAAAACATGTGGCCAGCATGTGCGATAATTCTCTAACAGGACAGAACCATGCCAGTAACTCACCATCCCGTGAGCATTTTCCATGATATTTTTGGAACTATTAATTTGACATGATTTTGAACAACGTGAGCCGTTATTTTAACTATACTTTTTAATAATAAAAAAACAAAACAAAAAAAACTGGTAAAAAAACTCTAAACATGATTTCATGCCACTGTAAGAAACCGCCGTGCATAGTCCCTGCGATTAAACTGAGTAACAACTTTTCTCAGGATCAGTTAAACCTAGGTTTGCTAATTTGTAGGTCTTGCATAGCTTTGTTTATCTCCTCAGAACTGTATTTACCATAAGTTTGAATACATTTAGGACTGTATTAACGAACTTGCTTCCCACTGTAACTACCATTTGATTAGCTCCACTATGTTGTTCAAATAACGCACTAGAACATCAGAGCTCCATAGGCAAACAACACTTATGGGTTATACCAATCCAACTTCTTACAAACAAAAATGTAAGATAAAACATGAAATCATGGCCTATACTATGAAGCACACAAGTGAGCTTGAGGAAGTCAACATCCAGCGGGATATGATTGGAATACCATTCTCCCGTTGGAACACTATTCAGATTCTTAGCAAATGCACTTCATTACATAAATACATCAAGCCATAAGAACGTAAATGCCTTCAATTACAAGAAATGCAGCACATACTGCTGAAATTCCTGTTTCCTGTTCAAAAGGTTCTAAGCATACATAAGGAGTCGTCAACATACAGCTCTTGAAAACACCGCAAAGTAAGAAAATTGTCCAGATCTCCTGGCGATATTTTGCTATACGAATACTCAGTGAGCTTTCCTTCACCTCCAGTACCTCTTCTCAGTGTCAATAAACTGGCCTGACAAATCCAGTAAAAAACATACTGGACACTGCCAATTGGCATTTTAGAATTATTTCTGACTGATCATGTGACACTGAAGAAACATGTCAATAATGACGGCTGAAAATGCATTTTTGCCCAGGCAATAACTCAAATTGATTCATGGTATTATTAATTTATTAGCAATCTCCTATTTTATAATTTCAGCGTAGTATTTAACTGATGCGCCCCATTATTTATCCATGATTTACCTCCCTAATAAATATCCGAAAGACCACGAGAACCAGAAGAAAGCTTTCCCAGATGACATCTGAGTGTTTACGGCCAGTTAATTCAAACCACGTCTGAAGTCACATATCTGTCCATTAGGAGAATTCTCCCCACGGGTTCATTTCCAATCCAGCCATGACACAATTCTCGACTAACTGCATTGGGGATTGATCGTCTTACTGTTAGCCACTCTTTAAAATAAGACCAAACCAGTCATATGAGCTTCCGTTGAAATTAAAGGTGGACTATTGGACAGTGATCTACTGTTTGATTTCAAACGTGGACCAGAGGTGGCTCCATGAGATTTTTGAATTCAGGTGCTGACTGGGGGTGCTACACCCATTGACCAGGGAGTCTGTAATAGTTCAGCGCTCCCAGAATCATTCTTCCCACTGGTCGCTCTTTTGCGGACTTTCTCAGTTGTTCTCCTGAATGATTTTGTAAATTTTTTTTTTTTTTTTTGCTACAACATGGGATTACTCAATGCATGCTGATGAACTTTCTCATCAGTTTATAGTCTTAGTGCCCTATTGGAAACGAAAGTGGGTAACAGTTCAACCCGTTCTTTTTTTCAATCAGTATTATATGTGATTTGACATTTTGTGAATGGGAGTACTCCTGTTTTGCTCTGTTATAAAACGGCTTCAGATGTTTTCCATTCAACTTTCGAATTTTCGCAATCTTGTCCAAGTTTTACAGTAAAAGATAATCCTCTGTTTTGCTTACACCCTTAAACACCTTTCACTTTTCCAAAAACTAAAACAAAAGATGGATTCATTGTAATTTTTTACAATAAAAAAGCACAACAACATTAAAACAAGATACAATGACAAACCTAGCTTACAGAATGTTTATTAACAAAAACAAAATAGAATAAGATGAGGCATGGCATACGTCCACATGCTCTATTAATTAATCACTAATAAATTTACAGAACTTTTTAGCAAACACTGAGGAATCAAATAAAAAATAAAAATAAAAAGAGAGCCTCCCTAGCATAAGGTGAGGGTAAAGAGCAAAGGTGTCAAAATGAAACAAAAGAAGAAACAAAAGTAAACTAAAATCACTGCCGGGTGATCAGCTTGCATGTGTTTGTCCCCTACACAAGAATACCCACCTGTCCTCGTCGCTGGTCCACTAAGAAGTGGACTTTTACTTTACTTTTATCGTAAAAAAAAACATCCCATCATTTCCTCAATATTCACATCATTTTTTTTTTTGCTGTTTGCCAGCTCTATCGCACTACGTGCTGACATGGCGAGTATAAACCCAGCTCTACAACGTGACGGGCTGCACAGTTCAATGTAGGTTGGCATTTGTTGTTTCACATATGCAACAGAAATGGCAGGCTTTTATGCGTTTGAACACATGTTTTTCTACACATCTAACGGTGTGAACAACGCGGTTTTGTCGCACCAGTGCTACTTTTAATTTAGTCACATAGCGAGAAAAAACGAGGTCTCGCAGTTCTGTGAGTCCTGCAATAATATATAACCAAAAACAGTTATTATTATTTTTTATAGCCGATCAATATAATAATAACTATTAAATAACACTTTGCCAACTCTGTATTGGTAATTTCTTTAATTTTGTAGTTCGTAATAAAAGGTTGTCATTATATTTCTATTAGCCTACACGGCACGTTCTAGGTGGGAGATGGTGAGAGTCAGCATCAGTCAGTCTGCAACTTCATCTGTGCACGTACCCTACACTGACTCAGGAAGCACTACCCAGCCCACATAGCCCCTTGGGGGCCCGCGTGGGCCCACTGCGCGCAACCAAAATATCTTGCCCGCGGCGGCATCCGACTGTTTGTCCCAATAACCCGGCGTGGTTGAAATGCGGGCAACGTGTTGTGCCCACAATATGGGGCCTAGGGGTGCCATTATGTGGGACCGCCGCATAAGTGTGGGTTTTGAGTGTGGCTTGGCCCACACAGAGCTGAGTGGGCCCTCCAATAGGGGCCATTGTGTGCCCATAACAATGCCCCCAGGTATGTACAACAGGGTAGGCTTGGTGTGGGCACAGTTTGGGGAGAGTATGTTTATTAATAAATATTTAAAATGTTCTTCTTGTCCAACCGACACATTTAATTAATCATTTTGAAGGCTTTTGATTGCTTTACGCGCAATGCCTGGGAGCACAAGTGAGGGGGCTAGTAGCTTCATACGCGCTGCTCTATATTAAAGATGGTTAAAAGATATATTATCTTAATAGCATTTATATCAACATTGTGGACTCGTTGATCTAGAAAAATCTTTCTATCGGGGGTCAGCCTTCTTAGTACAAGGGAAGTGCTCCATTGTTAACTTAAAATGCTATAAAATGACATTATCGTAAATGCGAACGCGTGCAGATCATGTCGGTTTATTGCGATGGCACGAGGGATGCAGTCATAAGGAGTCAATTTTTTTATTTTTATTATCATCTTACTTACCCCATCGCATGACCACCTTCACATGAACAGTATGGTTGTTAAATGTGTCTCCACTTCAAGTTCTGGGAACCACCATCTCGGAGGTACCTGTCCTGTACCACAAAACCCCTCCAGCCTTGTCCAGAAGGGCTCACCAGCGCCTCTACTATCTTCCTCATGACACTGAAGAAGAAACCACGCTTCAGTCAGCCATAGCGGATGAACTTTTACCGTGTGTGCGATCGATGAGGCATCCTGACCAGTTGTAGAACAGTCTGGTATGTGGACAACTGCTCAGTGGCTGCCTGCAAAGCACTGCAGATGGGTGGTTTTGAAACGCCCAACCCTTCACAGGGGACCACCACCTTTTCTGCTATTGAGGCTCCATCAGAGGAACGGCTGTCTAAGGCGAGCTCGCAGCAGTCTTTAAAGGGATGTGTTTCACCCAAAAATCCTAAATTATGTCATTAATGACCTCACCCTCATGTCTTTTCCAAACCCGTGAGACCTCCGTTCATACATTCGAACACAGTATTAAGAATTTTAAAATATTTAGTCCCAGAGCTTTCTGTCCCTCCTTGAGAATGTATGTAAGTATACTGTCCCCACGTCCCCGAAAGGTTAACATAAAAACGCCGTCAAGTAGTGTTCCATGTGACATCAGAGGTCCCGGTGAATTTTTGAAGCATCGAAAATACATTTTGGTCCAAAAATATCAAAAACTACGACTTTATTCAGCATTGACTTCTCTCCCGGGTCTGTTATGAGCGCGTTGACAACACTGCAGTTTAGTGAAGCATCGCTCCACTTCCTCAGTTCTCATACAGCGCGCAATCAGTTCTCAACGCCAAATACACACACAGCAGTCCAAATGTTTATCGGTAGAGTATCTCACAAATACAGTAGGTTATAGATTAAGTGAACGTGAAAGGTGGGTGAAAAAAAACTGAACGCGGCGTCAGTATTTCATGCATGACTTCCTCTCCTTAAAAGGACAGCATTCCAAATTAAATACCTATCTGTCATTAATGTTAACCAAATAAAAGATGTTAAATAAAATGTATACATGCTAAGTAAACCTACAGCATTCGGAAAAATGAGTTTAATTTGTATCTCTCATTGTATTTGTCTTATTGTGGCTTCTCTCTCTCTCTCTCTCTCTCTCTCTCTATATATATATATACATTCTCTCTCTCTCTCTCTCTTTTCACTTATAAAGAGAAAAGTTCACCAAAAATGAAAATTGTCATACTTATTCAAGATTTTCCAAATTCAGTCCTTGATTCAAATTTCTCTCATAAGCTTGATTTGTAAAACTGATTTGGTCTAAAGAGAGAAGAATTGGTGATTATTTTAATTTTGAGAAGGAAAACTACATTTAAAATAAAATTCTAGTAACTAGTTTGGCTAAACTATTGGCTAAAAGTAGTGAAGCTAAAGAGATTTGACTAAAAAATGCACAATGACTTTTCGTCAACTAGACTAAAACTATGAAAGACTCAAAATAGGCTAAAATGTGACTAAAGATTATTAAGCATTTTTGATCTCAAAGACTAAAGACTAAGACAACGCCTGCAAAAATTAACACTGCTACAGCATGTATATAATTGGTTCCAGGAAAAAATCTGTGGGGGTGCTATGGGGGTGCTTTGTTTTTCTTGGGGGTGCTGAAGCACCTGCTAGCCCCTCCCTAGTGCGGCCCATGAAAGTGACTGATAATCCTGCTATCGATATAAAAGATTTCGTCATCCGATGGTTTCCACTTAAACTTTTACTTAGGTGTTTAAGTAGCATTTTTATTTTTTTTTAAAACATTCAACAAAGACTTAGGATTTTATCACAGTCTCAGCAGAGAGAAATCTGAGCAAAGGAAGTGATGTGAGCAGTAACTAAATAAGATGCCGCCGAAATGATATGAGTGAGTTTGTGGTGGTTGTCAGCACACCACATATCTCTTTGTTTTGCCTGTATGGTGCTCTGACTGTAGGAGGGAGAGTTGTCTCAGCCTCAGAAGGCACACCCACAAACCTCCCACAGTCCGTTCATTTACTGCACACTCTCTCACACACACACACACACACACACACACACACACACACGCACACAGTGACAATAAAGAATCTTGGTTATTCAAGATTCTTTATTGTCACTATATGAGCACAGAGAAAATAGAGCAATCCTTACAGTGCCATTATAGCTTAGTGCAACTAAACATCTACGTCTGCATACAGACAACAATAAAGAGTATACCATTAACACCATTAACAATAGTGATAGCGATAGTGCAAAATTAAGCCTTATCTGCAATATAAAAAACACTAAAGAGTGTGCCATTAACAAACAATACAAAGACAAGCAACACACAAAAACTAAGGTGATAGTGGAAAATTAAGCCTTATGAAATATTGTATTGTGCACATTATTGCACAATTGGCATGTATATGGTTATGTATGTACTGTACTGTAATCATGTTATTTATTTATTTAAAGACATGACCAGAGGTGTAGTTGTTTGTAAAAATGGGGAAGAGTGATGGAGATTACACACATCCCTGTATGGCCAAGTGATGACAGTACAGGTGCTTGATGTGCGTTTTCAGAAAGTTGGTGCTACATTGACAGATAGGGTGGGCCCAGAGAGCTAGGTCAGTTTCAGGAATGATGGTTTTGAACACCAACCTGAAGTCCAGAAAAAAAAAAAAAAAAAAAAAAAATCCTTACATTAATCCATCAAGGTATATCAGGATGTAGCATAATGCTGGACATTTCCTTTTAGAGAGAGTTTTACAGGAGTGCAAGACCATCAGGCCATGAATATTTTTGGTCTAGAAAAGAAAGAGTGCTTTAATATCATGCTAAAAGATAATTAACTCAACTTTGAGAAGTACACCAGCATGCAAATGACCCCAAAGCTAACAGATATGCACTAAATGCCACAAAAATCCAATTTTTGTATCACTGCACTCCTGAATTAACATTTTAGATTACAGTAGCTAATGCCGGCGGATCATTTAATGCTTTACCTTCAGAAATTAAGACTAGAATGTGTTTTCAATCAGCAGAGATGGCTCTATTCTAAGCTAATTACAAAAATTGGATTCTGTTCAGTAACATACAGTACCACCAAAGCCGAGTGACACGCAAGCAAGCACAAAACCTTAAGATGACATGTCTACTTTTTAATAAGCTCAATGCTATCTGCTCTAATGGAAAAGGCTCTGAGCCAACATTCATAAACCATTCTATATCATTCTATTTGAACTACATATCGACCTTTCACTCTCGTGGAGGTTACTCGATATCAGCCCGGGCTTTTGTTACCCTCCGCTCGTATTAGCAAGCCCCCCCCCCAGCTCTTCAAGTATGTGGTGTGGTTGTGTGGTCCTCAAAAAGCCCATAAGGCACACTACGACAACAAGACTATCTCTTTTCGCTGTGTATCAGAGATTTCTGGCACTCCAGGCGCTCCTGTTTCCCCCCCATCGTCGGTGCCGCACGTGGGTTCATCTTCCTTACACACTCCCAGGGATGGCTTATCCAAACAGACCACAACTAACAATATCGATGTGTGCATCGGTATGTCCGGCAGACAGCAATACCAAACGTTCTCCCATTAGCCTGAGCTTGCCTCTATTCAAACATCCACAACTCTCGACACGTCCCGATTATTCAGAACTTTGGCACTTATGCCGCCATCCCAACTTCAATTCTACATTCATCCGGTCCTGGTCACGCCGCCGTTCAGTTCAACTCCGCTACAACTGACCGGGATCCTACGTTCCATTTCCCCCCCCCTCCTCCCCACCACCCCCCCCCCCCCCCCACACCCCCCCCCCCCCCACCCTGTCCTGCTTCCCCGGTTCTCCCCGCCCCTTGTCCCGTACTGACTATCTCCCCCCTTTGCTCCCATCTCTCCTTGCTATTTCCCTCCCACCCTCTCGCCCATGGCTACATTTATCTTGACGCGTCCCCCCTCGACATCCCTACTACGATGGCTAGAGTATAGTGTAGTCCCTAACAGCAATCGGCTCTGCGTCCCCTCTCGGGCACACACGACGCAGACTTGTATCACTTGACATAATTGAAAAATGATCAAATCAACTTCTCTTCTACGAGACCAACTCCTTCCCCACCCCTTCTGATCGCGACTCTTTGAAGACGGGCATCTTCTACATTGGTCGACCCGTTTAGGTTGCTGATACCAAGCTTTCTTTTCTGACCTAACACTTGCAAACTCAAACGTATTATCCGACATGGACCCTGTCTCCACCTTGTGCAGTCCCTCCTTGACAATAGCTATGAAGGTGGTCTTGGTCCTCCCAACCGTTTGTTCTGCTTGTAAAATCCAAGCTAATTTGTGCCTTGTAACAATCCTTGGCACTACTCCTGTTTTCTTTTCCGGCAGTAGCTATTCGTTCGCGGCTTGTGTCTCCACAAATTTGAAACAAATGCTACCTCCTCTCGTCTCTCTGCCCTGCCATCAATTGTTTTCACCCCCCCTCCTCCATGGCTGTCTGTCCTACGGGTGCGGACGGCGGGTTTGCCCCGCCATCAATGCCCGCCTAGATGGCTTTCTCTCTGCAAAAACTCTCCCATGTCCGCCAGCTGGCAAGGCAGGCCTCTCGTTAGGCTGTCCCCCTATCACCCCCTTCATCCCCTCCCATATCCCCCACCCAACTCGCGATTGGGGCCAAATCCCCCCCGCGTCATCATTTGCCACATCCAGATGGCCCCGGTTGGAGAAATGCGGTACTCGAGACATACAATTAACAACCATTTCACATGTGGTTCACCCCGATCTCACAACGCGTCCTCCACGGAGGATGTTATCCCAAAGCCCTCTTCCCCTGTGGCTAACCCACCCTTCTGAAGGCCGTTCTATGTGCGTCCCTGGTGATGTTCAGCGGTTTGCACCCCCTCAGCCTGAACACTCAGCTATGCCAGAGAAAGCACACAGCGGTGGCCTCTTCAACCTGGGCCAATTTCTCCATCTATTCAAGAAAACCGGAGACCCCGTTGCCTCAATCAGCTTTTCTCCTCGTGCTTTCAATTCTAATCCTATCCCTCCCATTCCGAGGCATTTGGAGCGTTACTCCCGCACTGAACCTGCCCAGACTCACCCATGAAAATCCGCAAGGGGACCGCGGTGCGGGTGACACAATCCCAACCCTCCTGGTTAGGTGCGGAGCTACGTGTGCGTTGCTGCCTTTTTCTGCGGCCAGCGACCGGAAGCAGCCCATGGACCTACGAAATGTTGTACTGAGTCCCCCAGCGTCGCCCACAGCACTTGCTTTTGCCACTGCATATGGCAAGGTTCTCGCCTTATTGAGGCAACCACTAATGGAATGGGATGCTCTTCAGGCACCCTCCCTGCCCGCTCCACTCCTTTCTTTTGTACTTCTGCGTCGCTTTTTACCCATTTGCCCATCCTCCGCTGCGCTTGTTGGTTTTGCGCATATTTGCCGGTGTTTTTCGTGTCCAAGGACACTCGGGGGATGCTTAGGGCAAACTCTTCGGAACTGGTTTGTGCCATGCCTGGATTATGAGCCGAGAGCGCCACCGGAGTCCATTAGTAACCACCGCCCCTAATACTTTGTAAATCATTCTCAAGATTTTTAGCTAGACATGTTGATTCCCAGTCTGATGCTGCCATTCA